>NW_019263622.1:407776-429961 GCF_002742605.1 Olea europaea var. sylvestris | reverse complement strand
AATTAGACAAGCAATTCGTAAAAAATGATCAAGCCCGAAGTTATCATGAAATCAAAAGCCACTTTTACTGGCTCGATTCCAATCGAATTTGGCTAGCAAATCGCCAAAAACGAACAAACCCGAAGTTATCATGAAATCAAAAGCCACATTTCACTTGCTCGATTCCAATCGAATTAGACTAACTATTCGCCAAAATCGAACAAACCCAAAGTTATCATGAAATCAAAAACCACATGTCACTGGCTCGATTCCAATCGAATTAGAATAACAATTCGCCAAAAATGAACAAACATGAAGTTATCATGAAATCTAAAACCACGTTTCATTGGCTCGATTCCAATCGAATTAAACTAGCTATTCGCCAAAAAAGAACAGACGCGAAGTTATCATGAAATCGAAAACCACGTTTCATTGGCTCGATACCAATCAAATTAAACTAGATATTCGCTAAAAACAAGCAAACGCGAAGTTGTCATGAAATCGAAAACCACATTTCATTGGCTCGATTCCAATCGAATTAGACTAGCAATTCGTCAAAAATGAACAAACCTGAAGTTATCATGAAATCGAAAGCCACATTTCACTAGCTTGATTTAAATCGAATTAGACTCACAATTCGCTAAAAGCGAACAAACCCGAAGTTATTTGTTATCATGAAATCGAAAACCACATTTCGTCGACTTGATTCCAATCGAATTAGACTAGCAATTCGGCAAAAATAAACAATCCTGAAGTTATCATGAAATCAAAAACCACTTTTCACTTGCTCGATTCCAATCGAATTAGACAAGCTATTCGCCAAAAATGAACAAACCGAAGTTATCATGAAATCGAAAACCTCTTTTCATTCGTTCGTTTCCAATCGAATTAGACTAGCCATTCTCCAAAAATGAAAAAACCCGAAGTTATCATGAAATCAAAAACCACTTTTCATTCGTTTGATTCCAATTGAATTAGACTAGAAATTTTCCAAAGATGAATGAACCTGAAGTTAACAAGAAATCGAAAGCCACATTTCATTGGCTCGATTCCAATCCAATTAGACTAGCAATTCGCCAAAAATGAACAAACCCAAAGTTATCATGAAATCAAAAGCCACTTTTTTTGGCTCGATTCGAATCGAATTAGGCTAGCAATTCGCGAAAATGAACAAACCCAAAGATATCAAGAAATCAAAAGCCACTTTTCATTTGCTCGATTCCAATCGAATTGGACTAGTAATTCGCTAAAATAGATAAACCCAAAGGTTATCATGAAATCAAAACCCACTTTTCATTCGCTCCATTCCAATCGAATTAGACTAGCAATTTGCCAAAAATGAACCAACACGAAGTTATCATGAAATCGAAAATCACATTTCATTGGCTCGATTCCAATCCAATTGGACTAGCAATTCGCTAAAAACGAACAAACCTGAAGTTAGAATGAAATTGAAAACCACATTGCATTGACTCGATTCCAATCGAATTAGGCTAACAATTTGCTAAAATCGAAAAACCTGACGTTATCATGAAATCAAAAGCCACTTTTCATAGGCTCGATTCGAATTGAATTAGATTAGTAATTCGCCAAAATTGAACAAACTTGAAGTTATTTGTTATCATGAAATCGAAAATCGCATTTCATTGACTCAATTCCGATCGAATTAGACTAGCAATTCCCCAAAAATGAGGAACCCTGAAGTTATCATGAAATCCAAAATCACATTTCATTGGCTCGATTCAAATCGAATTAGACTAGCAATTCACTAAAAATGAACAAACCCGAAGTTATCATAAAATCTAAAACCACTTTTCGTAGGCTCGATTCCAATCGAATTATAATAGCAATTCGCCAAAAATGAACAAATCCGAAGTTATCGTTAAATCAAAAGCCACTTTTCACTTGCTCGATTCCAATAGAATTAGACTAGCTATCCGCCAAAAACGAACAAACACGAAGTTATCATGAAATCAAAAACCACTTTTCATTCATTCGATTCCAATCGAATTAGACTAGCCATTCGCCAAAAACGAACAAACCTGAAGTTATCATGAAATTAAAAACCACTTTTCTTTCGTTCGATTCCAATCAAATTAGACTAAAACTTGCCCAAAAATGAACAAACTTAAAGTTATCAAGAAATCAAAAGCCACATTTCATTGGCTCGATTCCAATCGAATTAGGCTAGCTATTCACAAAAAATGAACAAACCCGAAGTTATCATGAAATCAAAAGCCACATTTCAATGGCTCGATTAAAATCCAATTAGACTAGCAATTCATAAAAATGAACAAACCCCGAATTTATCAGGAAATTAAAAGCCACTTTTCACTAGCTCGATTCCAATCGAATTAGACAAGCGATTCCCCAAAAACAAACAAACCCGAATTTATTTGTTATCATAAAATCGAAAACAACAATTCATTGGCTTGATTCCGATCGAATTAGAGTAGAATTTCGCCAAAAACGAATAAACCCGAAGTTAACAAGAAATCAAAAACCACATTTCATTGGGTCGATTCCAATCGAATTAGACTAGCAATTCGTCAAAAACGAACAAAGCTTAACTCATCAAGAAATCAAAAATCACTTTTCATTGGCCCGATTCTAATCGAATTAGACTAGCAATTCGCGAAAACGGACAAACCCGAAGTTATCGAGAAATCAAAAGCCAGTTTTCATAGACTCGATTCCAATCGAATTAGACTAGCAATTCGCCAAAAATGAACAAACCCGAAGTTATCATGAAATCAAAAACCACATTTCATTGGCTCGATTCCAATTGAATTAGACCAGCAATTCGCCAAAAATGAACATACCCGAAGTTATCATGAAATCGAAAACCACTTTTCATTGGCTCGATTCCAATCGAATTAGACTAGCAATTCGCTAAAAACGAACAAACCCGAATTTATCACGAAATCGAAAACAACATTTCATTGGCTTGATTCCGATCGAATTAGACTAGCAATTCGCGAAAACGAACAAACCCGAAGCTATCAAGAAATCAAAAGTTAGTTTTCACCGACTTGATTTCAATTGAATTAGACTAGCAATTCGCCAAAAACGAACAAACCCGAAGTTATCATGAAATCAAAAACCACATTTCATTCGGTCGATTCCAATCGAATTAGACTAGCAATTCGCCAAAAACGAACAAACCTGAAGTCATCATGAAATCAAAAATCACTTTTCATTGGCTCGATTCCAATCGAATTAGACTAGCAATTCATAAAAACGGACAAACCTGAAGTTATCAAGAAATCAAAGGCCAGTTTTCATAGACGCGATTACAATCGAATTCGACTAGCAATTCGCCAAAAATAAACAAACCTGAAGTTATCATGGAATCAAAAATCACATTTCATTGGCTCGATTCCAATTGAATTAGACTAGCAATTCGCCAAAAAATGAACATACCTGAAGTTATCATGAAATCGAAGATCACTTTTCATTGGCTCGATTCCAATCGAGTTAGACTAGCAATTCGTCAAAAATGAACAAACCCGCCACTTTTCTTTGGCTCGATTCGAATCAAATTAGACTACCAATCCACAAAAACGAACAAACTCGAAGTTATCAAGAAATAAAAAGCCACTTTTCATTTGCTTGATTCCAATCGAATTAGAGTAGGAATTCGCTAAAACGGATGAACCCGAAGTTATCATGAAATCAAAACCCACTTTTCATTCGCTCCATTCCAATCGAATTAGACTAGCAATTCGCAAAAAGTGAATAAACACGAAGTTATCATGAAATCGAAAACCGCGTTTCATTGGCTCGATTCCAATCAAATTGGACTAGCAATTTGCTAAAAACGAGCAATCCCGATGTTATCATGAAATCGAAAACCACATTTCATTGGCTTGATTCCAATCGAATTAGACTAACAATTTGCTAAAAACGAACCCACCCAAAGTTATCATGAAATCAATAGGCGCTTTTCACTGGCTCGATTCCAATCGAATTAGACTAGTAATTCGCCAAAAATGAAAAAACCCGAAGTAATTTGTTATCATGAAATCGAAAATCGCATTTCATTGACTTGATTCCAATCGAATTAGACTAGCAATTCGCCAAAAATGAACAAACACGAAGTTGTCATGAAATCCAAAAATCACATTTCATTGGCTCAATTCCAATCGAATTAGACTAGCAATACGCCAAAAATGAACAAACCCGAAGTTATCATAAAATCCAAAACCACTTTTCATTGACTCGATTCCAATCGAATTAGACTAGCAAATCGCCAAAAACGAACAAACCTGAAGTTATCATGGAATCAAAAGCCACTTTTCACTTGCTCGATTCTAATCGAATTAAACTAGCTATTCGCCAAAAACGAACAAGCCCGAAGTTATCATGAAATCAAAAACCACATTTCGTTGGCTCGATTCTAATCGAATTAGACTAGCGATTCGCCAAAAACAAACAAATCCGAAGTTATCATGAAATCCAAAACCACTTTTTCAATTCCAATCGAATTAGCCTAGCCATTTGCCAAAAAAGAACAAACCCGAAGTTATCAGGAAATCAAAAACCACATTTCATTGGCTTGATTCCAATTGAATTAGACTAACAATTCGCTAAAAACGAACAAACCCGAAGTTATCATGAAATCCGAAACCACTTTTCATTGGCTCGATTCAAATCGAATTAGACTAGCTATTCGCCAAAAATGAACAAACCCGAAGTTATCATGAAATCGAAAACCACGTTTCATTTATTCGATTGCAATCGAATTAGTCGAGCAATTCGCTAAAAAGGAACAAACCCGAATTTATCATGAAATCGAAATCCACCTTTCTTTGGCTCGATTCCATATGAATTAGACTAGCAAATCGCCAAAAATTAACAAACCCGACGTTATAAGGAATCGAAAGCCACTTTTCACTTGCTCGATTCCAATCGAATTAGAGTAGCTATTCGTCAAAAACGAACAAGCCTGAAGTTATCATGAAATCAAAAACCACATTTCATTGGCTCGATTGCAATCAAATTAGACTAGCAATTCGCCAAAAACGAACAAATCCGAAGTTATCATGAAATTCAAAACCACTTTTCATTGGCACGATTCCAATCGAATTAGACTAGCAATTCGTCAAAAATGAACAAAATCGAAGTTATCATGAAATCAAAAGCCACTTTTCACTGGCTCGATTCCAATCGAATCGGACTCACAATTCGTTAAAAGTGAACAAACCCAAAGTTATTCGTTAACATGAAATCAAAAACCACATTTCGTTGACTTGATTCCAATCGAATTAGACTGGCAATTCGCTGAAAATGCTCAAACCCAAAGTTATTTGTTATAATGAAATTGAAAACCACATTTCATTGACTCGATTCCAATCGAATTACTCTAGCAATTCGCCAAAAATGAACAAACCCGAAGTAATCAAGAAATCAAAAGCCAGTTTTCACGGACTCAATTCCAATCGAATTAGACTAGCAATTCATCAAAAAAGAACAAACCCGAAGTTATCATGAAATCAAAAGCCACTTTTACTGGTTCGATTCCAATCGAATTAGACTAGCAAATCGTCAAAAATGAACAAACCCGAAGTTATCATGAAATCAAAAGCCACTTTTCACTTGCTCGATTCCAATCGAATTAGACTAACTATTCGCCAAAATCGAACAAACCCAAAGTTATCATGAAATCAAAAACCACATGTCATTGGCTCGATTCCAATCGAATTAGAATAACAATTCGCCAAAAATGAACAAACTCGAAGTTATCATGAAATCCAAAACCACATTTCATTGGCTCGACTCCAATCGAATCAAACTAGCTATTTGCCAAAAATGAACAGACGCGAAGTTATCATGAAATCGAAAACCACGTTTCATTGGCTCGATACCAATTAGATTAGACTAGATATTCACTAAAAACAAACAAACCCGAAGTTATCATGAAATCGAAAACCACATTTCATTGGCTCGATTCCAATCGAATTAGACTAGCAATTCGTCAAAAATGAACAAACCCGAAGTTATCATGAAATCAAAAGCCACATTTCACTAGCTCGATCCCAATCGAATTAGACTCACAATTCGCTAAAAGCGAACAAACCCGAAGTCATTTGTTATCATGAAATCGAAAACCACATTTCGTTGACTTGATTCCAATCAAATAAGACTAGCAATTCGGCAAAAATAAACAAACCCGAAGTTATCCATGAAATCAAAAACCACTTTTCACTTGCTCGATTCCAATCGAATTAGACAAGCTATTCGCCAAAGATGAACAAACGCGAAGTTGTCATGAAATCAAAAACCACTTTTCATTCGTTCATTTCCAATCGAATTAGACTAGCCATTCTCCAAAAATTAAAAAAACCCGAAGTTATCATGAAATCGAAAACCACTTTTCATTCGTTCGATTCCAATTGAATTAGACTAGAAATTTTCCAAAGATGAATGAACCTGAAGTTAACAAGAAATCAAAAGCCACATTTCATTGGCTCGATTCCAATCTAATTAGACTAGCAATTTGCCAAAAATGAACAAACCTGAAATTATCATGAAATCAAAAGCCACTTTTCGTTGGCTCGATTCGAATCGAATTAGGCTAGCAATTCGCAAAAATGAACAAACCCAAAGATATCAAGAAATCAAAAGCCACTTTTTATTTGCTCGATTCCAATCGAATTGGACTAGCAATTCGCCAAAATAGATAAACCCAAAGTTATCATGAAATCAAAACACACTTTTCATTCGCTCCATTCCAATCGAATTAGACTAGCAATTCACCAAAAATAAACAAACATGAAGTTATCATGAAATCAAAAACCATGTTTCATTGGCTCGATTCCAATCCAATTGGACTAGCAATTCGCTAAAAACGAACAAACTTGAAGTTATCATGAAATCGAAAACCACATTGCATTGGCTCGATTCAATCGAATTAGACTAACAATTTACCAAAATCGAAAAAGCATGTCGTTATCATGAAATCAAAAGCCAAAAAGCCACTTTTCATAGGCTCGATTCCAATCGAATTAGACTAGCGATTCGCCAAAATTGAACAAACTCGAAGTTATTTGTTATCATGAAATCGAAAACCACTTTTCATTGGCTCGATTCCAATCGAATTAGACTAGCAATTCGCTAAAAATGAACAAACCCGAATTTATCATGAAATCGAAAACAACAGTTCATTGGCTTGATTCCAATCGAATTAGACTAGCAATTCGCGAAAACGAACAAACCCGATGCTATCAAGAAATCAAAAGCCAATTTTCACAGACTCGATTTCAATCGAATTAGACTAGCAATTTGCCAAAAATGAACAAACCCGTAGTTATCATGAAATCAAAAACCACATTTCATTCGGTCGATTCCAATCGAATTAGACTAGCAATTCGCCAAAAACAAACAAACCTGAAGTTATCATAAATCCAAAACCACTTTTCGTTGACGCGATTCCAATCGAATTGGACTAGCAAATCGCCAAAAATGAACAAACCTGAAGTTATCATGGAATCAAAAGCCACTTTTCACTTGCTCGATTCTAATCGAATTAAACTAGCTATTCGCCAAAAACGAACAAGCCCGAAGTTAGCATGAAATCAAAAACCACATTTCATTGGCTCGATTCTAATTGAATTAGACTAGCAATTCGCCAAAAACAAACAGACCCGAAGTTATCATGATATCCAAAATCACTTTTCATTGGCTCGATTCCAATCGAATTAGCCTAGCCATTTGCCAAGAAAGAACAAACCCGAAGTTATCAAGAAATCAAAAACCACATTTCATTGGCTTGATTCCAATTGAATTAGACTAACAATTAGCCAAAAACGAACAAACCAGAAGTTATCATGAAATCCAAAACAACTTTTCATTGGCTCAATTCAAATCGAATTAGACTAGCTATTCGTCAAAAATGAACAAACCCGAAGTTATCATGAAATCGAAAACCATGTTTCATTGATTCGATTGCAATCGATTTAGTCGAGCAATTCGCTAAAAAGGAACAAACCCGAATTCATCATGAAATCGAAATCCACTTTTCATTGGCTCGATTCCAATCGAATTAGACTAGCAATTCGTCAAAAATGAACTAACCCGAAGTTATCATGAAATCAAAATCCACTTTTCAGTAGCTCGATTCCAATGGAATTAGACTAGCAATTCGCTAAAAATGTTCAAACCCGAAGTTATTTGTTATAATGAAATCGGAAACCACATTTCATTGACTCGATTCCCATCGAATTAGACTAGCAATTCGCTAAAAACGAACAAACCCGAAGTTATCAAAAAATCAAAAGCTAGCTTTCACAGACTCAATTCCAATCGAATTAGACTAGCAATTCTTCGAAAATGAACGGACCCGAAGTTATCATGAAATCAAAAGCCACTTTTACTGGCTTGATTCCAATCGAATTTGACTAGCAATTTGCCAAAAATGAACAAACCTAAAGTTATCATGAAATCAAAAGCCACTTTTCACTTGGTCGATTCCAATCGAATTAGACGAACTATTCGCCAAAATTGAACAACCCAAAGTTATCATGAAATCAAAAACCACATTTTATTGGCTCGATTCCAATCGAATTAGACTAACAATTTGCCAATAACGAGCAAACTCGAAGTTATCATGAAATCCAAAACCACGTTTCATTGGCTCGATTCCAATCGAATTAAACTAGCTATTCGCCAAAAATGAACAGACGCGAAGTTATCATGAAATTGAAAATCACATTTCATTGGCTCGATAGCAATCGGATTAGACTAGCTATTCGCTGAAAAGAAACAAACTTGAAGTTATCAGGAAATCGAAAACCACATTTCATTGGCTCGATTCCAATCGAACTGGACTAGCAATTCATCAAAAATGAACAAACCCGAAGTTATCATGAAATCGAAAGCCACTTTTCACTAGCTCAATTCCAATCGAATTAGACCCACAATTCGCTAAAAGCGAACAAACCCGAAGTTTTTTGTTATGAAAACCACATTTCGTTGACTTGATTCCAATCGAATTAGGATAGCAATTCGGCAAAAATAAACAAACCCGAAGTTATCATGAAATCAAAAACCACTTTTCACTTGCTCGATTCCAATCGAATTAGACAAGCTATTCTCCAAAAAGAACAAACACGAAGTTATCACGAAATCAAAAACCACTTTTCATTCGTTCGTTTCCAATCGAATTAGACTAGCCATTCTCGAAAAACGAGCAAATCCGAAGTTATCATGAAATCAAAAACCACGTTTCATTCGTTCGATTCCAATTGAATTAGACTAGAAATTTTCCAAAGATGAACAAACCGGAAGTTATCAAGAAATCAAAAGCCACATTTCATTGCCTCGATTCCAATTCAATTAGACTAGCAATTCGTCAAAAATGAACAAACTCGAAGTTCTCCTGAAATCAAAGGCCACTTTTCATTGGCTTGATTCGAATCGAATTAGGCTAGCAATTCGTGAAAACGAACAAACCCAAAGATATAAAGAAATCAAAAGCCACTTTTCATTTGCTCGATTCCAATCGAATTAGACTAGCAATTCGCCAAAATGGATAAACCCAAAGTTATCATGAAATCAAAACCCACTCTTCGTTCGCTCTATTCCAATCGAATTGGACTAGCAATTCGCCAAAAATGAACAAACACGAAGTTATCATGAAATCGAAAACCACATTTCATTGGCTCGATTACAATCCAATTGGACTAGCAATTTGCTAAAAACGAACAAACCCGAAGTTATCATAAAATCCAAAACCACTTTCCGTAGGCTCGATTCCAATCAAATTAGACTAGCAATTCACCAAAAAACAAACAAATTCGAAGTTATCGTTAAATCAAAAGCCACTTTTCACTTCCTCGATTCCAATCAAATTAGACTAGCTATTCGCCAAGAACGAACAAACACAAAGTTATCGTGAAACCAAAAACCACTTTTCATTGACTCGATTCCAATCGAATTAGACTAGCAAATCGCCAAAAATGAACAAACCTAGAGTTATTATGGAATCAAAAGCCACTTTTCACTTGCTCGATTCCAATTGAATTAGACTAGCTATTCGCCAAAAATGAACAAACCCGAAGTTATCATGAAATCGAAAACCACCTTTCATTGGCTCGATTGCAATCGAATTAGTCTATCAATTCGCTAAAACGGAACAAACCCGAATTTATCATGAAGTCGAAATCCACTTTTCATTGGCTCGATTCCAATTGAATTAGACCAACAGTTCGTCAAAAATGAACTAACCCGAAGTTATCATGAAATCAAAAGCCACTTTTCACTAGCTCGATTCCAATCGAATTAGACTAGCAATTCGCTAAAAACGCTCAAACCCAAAGTTATTTGTTATATGAAATCGAAAACCACATTTCATTGACTCGATTCCCATCGAATTAGACTAGCAATTCGTCAAAAATGAACAAACCCGAAGTTATCAAGAAATCAAAAGCTAGCTTTCGCAGACTCAATTCCAATCGAATTAGACTAGCAATTCATCAAAAATGAACAAACCCGAAGTTATCATGAAATCAAAAGCCACTTTTACTGGCTCGATTCCAATCGAATTTGACTAGCAATTCGCCAAAAATGAACAAAGCCGAAGTTATCATGAAATCAAAAGCCACTTTTCACTTGCTCGATTCCAATCGAATTAGACTAATTATTTGCCAAAATCGAACAACCCAAAGTTATCATGAAATCAAAAACCACATTTCATTGGCTTGATTCCAATCGAATTAGACTAGCAATTCGCCAAAAATGAACAAACTCGAAGTTATCATGAAATCCAAAACCACGTTTCAATGGCTCGATTCCAATCGAATTAAACTAGCTATTCACCAAAAATGAACAGACGCGAATTTATCATGAAATCGAATACCACGTTTCATTGGTTCGATACCAATCGGATTAGACTAGCTATTCGCTAAAAACAAACAAACCCAAAGTTATTAAGAAATCGAAAACCACATTTCATTGGCTCGATTCCAATCGAATTAGACTAGCAATTCGTCAAAAATGAACAAACCTAAAGTTATCACGAAATCAAAAGCCACTTTTCACTAGCTCGATTCCAATCGAATTAGACTCACAATTCGCTAAAAGCTAACAAGCCCGAAGTTATTTGTTATCATGAAATTGAAAACCACATTTCGACTTGATTCCAATCGAATTAGACTAGCAATTCGGCAAATATAAACAAACTCGAAGTTATCATGAAATCAAAAACCACTTTTCACTTGCTCGATTCCAATCGAATTAGACAAGCTATTCGCCAAAAACGAACAAATACGAAGTTATCATGAAATCAAAAACCACTTTTCATTCATTCGTTTCCAATCGAATTAGACTAGCCATTTTCCAAAAATGAACAAACCCGAAGTTATCATTAAATCAAAAACCACTTTTTATTCGTTCGATTCCAATTGAATTAGACTAGAAATTTTCCAAAGATGAACGAACCTGAAGTTATCAAGAAATCAAAAGCCACATTTCATTGCCTCGATTCCAATCCAATTAGACTAGCAATTCGCCAAAAATGAACAAACCCGAAGTTATCATCAAATCAAAAGCAACTTTTCATTGGCTCGATTCGAATCGAATTAGGCTAGCAATTCGCGAAAATGAACAAACCCAAAGATATCAAGAAATCAAAAGCAACTTTTCATTTGCTCGATTCCAATCGAATTAGAATAGCAATTCGCCAAAATGGATAAACCCAAAGTTATCATGAAATCAAAATCCACTTTTCATTCGCTCGATTCCAATCGAATTAGACTAGCGATCCGCCAAAAATGAACAAACACGAAGTTATCATGAAATCGAAAAGTACGTTTCATTGGCTCGATTCCAATCCAATTAGACTAGCAATTCGCTAAAAACGAACAAACCTGAAGTTATCATGAAATCAAAAACCACATTGCATTGGCTCGATTCCAATCGAATTAGACTAGCAATTTGCCAAAATCGAACAAACTTGAAGTTATTTGTTATCATGAAATCGAAATCCCCATTTCATTGACTCCATTCCAATCGAATTAGACTAGCAATTCACCAAAAAACGAACAAACGCGAAGTTATCATAAAATCCAAAACCACTTTTCGTAGGCTCGATTCCAATCGAATTAGACTAGCAATTCGCCGAAAATGAACAAATCCGAACTTCTCGTTAAATCAAAAGTCACTTTTCACTTGCTCGATTCCAATCGAATTAGACTAGCTATTCGCTAAAAACGAACAAACACGAAGTTATCATGAAATCAAAAATCACTTTTCATTTGTTGGATTCCAATCGAATTAGACTAGCCATTAGCCAAAAACGAACAAACCCGAAGTTATCATGAAATCAAAAACCACTTTTCTTTTGTTCAATTCCAATCAAATTAGACTAGAACTTGCCCTAAAATTTCAAGAAACTTAAAGTCATCAAGAAATCGAACAAACTTAAAGTTATCAAGAAATCAAAAGCCACATTTCATTGGCTTAATTCCAATCGAATTAGGCTAGCTATTCACGAAAAAATGAACAAACCCGAAGTTATCAAGAAATCAAGAGCCACATTTCAATGGCTCGATTACAATCCAATTAGACTAGAAATTCACAAAAAAAAACAAACCCGAATTTATCATGAAATTAAAAGCCACTTTTCACTGGCTCGATTCCAATCGAATTAGACAAGCAATTCTCCAAAAATGAACAAACCCGAAGTTATTTGTTATCATGAAATCGAAAACCACTTTTCATTGGGTCGATTCCAATCGAATTAGACAAGCAATTCACTAAAAACGAACAAACCCAAATTTATCATGAAATCGAAAACCACATTGCATTAGCTTGATTCCAATCGAATTAGACTAGCAATTCGCAAAAAAGAATGAATCCGAAGTTATCAAGAAATCAAAAGCCAGTTTTCATAGACTTGATTCCAATCGAATTAGACTAGCAATTCGCCAAAAACGAACAAACCCGAAGTTATCATGAAATCAAAACCCACATTTCATTGGGTCGATTCCAATCGAATTAGACTAGCAATTCGCCAAAAACGAACAAACCTGAAGTCATCATGAAATCAAAAATCACTTTTCATTGGCTCGATTCCAATCGAATTAGACTTGCAATTCTCGAAAATGGACAAAGCCGAAGTTATCAAGAAATCAATAGCCAATTTTCACAGAGTTAATTCCATTCGAATTGGACTAGTAATTCGCCAAAAACGAACAAACCCGATGTTATCATACAATCAAAAGCCACTTTTAATGGCTCGATTCCAATCGACTTAGACTAGCAATTCGCCAAAAATGAACAAACCCGAAATTATCATGAAATCAAAAGCCACTTTTCACTTGCTCGATTCCAGTCGAACTAGACTAACTATTCGCCAAAATCGAACGACCCAAAGTTATCATGAAATCAAAAACCACATTTCATTGGCTCGATTCCAATCGAATTAGACTAGCAATTCGCCAAAAATGAACAAACCCGAAGTTATCATGAAATCAAAAGCCACTTTTAGCTTGCTCGATTCCAATCGAATTAGACTAGCTATTCGCCAAAAATGAAGAACCCAGAAGTTAACTTGAAGTCGAAAACCACATTTCATTGGCTCGATTCCAATCGAATTAGACTACCAATTCGCCAAAAACGAACAAACCCGAAGTTATCATAATATCCAAAACCACTTTTCGTTGGCTCGATTCCAATCGAATTAGACTAGCAAATCGCCAAAAATGAACAAACCTGAAGTTATCATGAAATCAAAAGCCACTTTTCACTTGCTTGATTCCAATCGAATTGGACTAGCAATTCGCCTAAAATGAACAAACCCAAGGTCATCAAGAAATCAAAAATCACTTTTCATTGGCTCGATTCCAATCGAATTAGACTAGCAATTCGCGAAAATAGACAAACTCGAAGTTATCAAGAAATCAAAAGCCAATTTTCATAGACTCGATTCCAATCGAATTAGACTAGAAATTTGCCAAAAATGAATATACTCGAAGTTATCATGAAATCGAAAACAACTTTTAATTGGCTCAACTGCAATCGAATTAGACTAGCAATTCGCGAAAAACGAACAAACCCGAATTTATCATGAAATCGAAAACCACACTTCATTGGCTTGATTCCAATCGAATTAGACTAGCAATTCGCGAAAACGAACAAACCTGAAGTTATCAAGAAATCAAAAGCCAGTTTTCACAGACTCGATTCCAATCGAATTAGACTAGCAATTCGCCAAAAATGAACAAACCCAAGGTTATCATGAAATCAAAACCCACATTTCGTTGGGTCGATTCCAATCAAATAAGACTAGCAATTCGCCAAAAACGAATAAACCTGAAGTCATCATGAAATCAAAAATCACTTTTCATTGGCTCGATTCCAATCGAATTAGACTTGCAATTCGCGAAAACGGACAAACCCGAAGTTATCAAGAAATCAAAAGCAAGTTTTCACAGACTCAATTCCAATCGAATTAGACTACCAATTCGTCAAAAATAAACAAACCCAATGTTATCATGAAATCAAAAGCCACTTTTGCTGGATCGATTCCAATCGAATTAGACTAGCAATTCGCAAAAAATGAACAAACTCGAAGCTATCATGAAATCAAAAGCCACTTTTCACTTGCTCGATTCCAATCGAATTAGACTGACTTTTCGCCAAAATCGAACAACCCAAAGTTATCATGAAATCAAAAACCACATTTCATTGGCTCTATTCCAATCAAATTAGACTAACAATTCGCCAGCAACGAACAAACTCGAAGTTATCAAGAAATTCAAAACCACATTTCATTAGCTCGATTCCAATCGAATTAGACTAGCTATTCGCCAAAAATGAACCGACGCGAAGTTATCATGAAATCGAAAACTATGTTTCATTGGCTCGATTCCAATCGGATTAGACTAGCTATTCGCTAAAAATAAACAAACCCACTGTTATCATGAAATTGAATACCACATTTCATTGGGTCGATTCCAATCGAATTAGACTAGCAATTCGTAAAAAATTAACGAACCCGAAGTTATCATGAAATCAAAAGCCACTTTTCACTGGCTCGATTCCAATTGAATTAGACTCACAATTCGCTAAAAATGAACAAACCCGAAGTTATTTGTTATCATGAAATCGAAAACCACATTTTGTTGACTTGATTCCAATCGAATTAGACTAGCAATTCGGCAAAAAGGAGCAAAGCCGAAGTTATCATAAAATCAAAAGCCGCTTTTCACTTGCTCGATTCCAATTGAATTAGACAAGCTATTCGCCAAAAAGAACAAACACGAAGTTATCATGAAATCAAAAACCACTTTTCTTTCGTTCGATTCCCATCGAACTGGACTAGAACTTGCCCAAAAATGAAAAAACTTAAAGTTATCAAGAAATCAAAAAGCACTTTTCATTGGCTCGATTCCGATCGAATTAGACTAGAAATTTTCCAAAGATGAACAACCCTGAAGTTATCAAGAAATCAAAAGCCACATTTCATTGGCTCGATTCCAATCCAATTAGACTAGCAATTAGCCAAAAATGAACAAACCCGAAGTTATGATGAAATAAAAAGCCACTTTTCATTTGCTCGATTCCAATCGAATTACACTAGCAATTCGCCAAAATGGATAGACCCAAAGTTATCATGAAATGAAAACCCACTTTTCATTCGCTCCATTCCAATCGAATTAGATTAGCAATTCGCCAAAAATGAACAAACACGAAGTTATCATGAAATCGAAAACAACGTTTCATTGGCTCGAATCCAATCCAATTGGACTAGCAATTCGTTAAAAACGAACAAACCTGAAGTTATCATGAAATTGAAAACCACATTGCATAGGCTCGATTCCAATCGAATTAGACTAGCAATTTGCCAAAATCGAAAACGCCCGAAGTTGTCATGAAATCAAAAGCCACTTTTAACAGGCTCGACTCCAATTGAATTTGACTAGCAATTAGCCAAAATCGAACAAACCCGAAGTTATTTGTTATCATGAAATCGAAAAACGCATTTCATTGACTCGATTCCAATCGAATTAGACTAGCAATTCGCCAAAAATGAAAAAACCCAAAGTTATCATGAAATCCAAAACCACATTTCATTGGCTCGATTCTAATCGAATTAGACTAGGAATTCGCCAAAAACGAACAAACCTAAAGTCATCATAAAATCCAAATCCACTTTTCGTTGGCTCGATTCCAATCGAATTAGACTAGCAATTCGCCAAAAATGAACAAATCCGAAGTTATCGTTAAATCAAAAGCCACTTTTCACTAGATCGATTCCAATCGAATTAGACTAGCTATTCGCCAAAAATGAACAAACACGATGTTATCATGAAATCAAAAACCACTTTTCATTCAATCGATTCCAATCGAATTAGACAAGCCATTCGCCAAAAATGAACAAACCCGAAGTTGTCATGAAATCAAAAACCACTTTTCTTTCGATCGATTCCAATCGAAATAGACTTAAACTTGCCCAAAAAGGAACAAACTTAAAGTTATCAAGAAATCAAAAGCCACATTTCATTGGCTCGATTTCGATCCAATTGGACTACCAATTCGCTAGAAATGAACAAACCCGAAGTTATCATGAAATCAAAGCCACCTTACATTGGCTCGATTCGAATTGAATTAGACTAGCAATTCGTAAAAACGAACAAACCCAAAGTTATCATGAAATCAAAACCTACTTTTCATTCGTTCGATTCCAATCGAATTAGACTAGCAATTCGCCAAAAATGAAAAAACCCGAAGTTACCAAGAAATCAAAAGCCACTTTTCATTAGCTCGATTCCAATCGAATTAGGCTAGTAGTTCGCCAAAATGGATAAACCCGAAGTTATCATGAAATCAAAACCCACTTTTCATTGGCTTGAATCCAATCGAATTAGACTAGCAATTCTCCAAAAATGAACAAACCCGAAGTTATCATGTAATCAAAAACCACTTTTCATTCGTTCGATTCCAATCGAATTAGACTAGCCATTCGCCAAAAACGAACAAACCCAAAGTTATCATGAAATCAAAAACCACTTTTCATTCGTTCGATTCCAATCGAATTAGACTAGCAATTCGCTAAAAACCAACAAACCCAAAGTTATCATGAAATCGAGAACCACATTTGATTGGCTCGATTCCAATCGAATTAGGCTAGCCATTCACAAAAAACGAACAAACCCGATTTTATGATGAAATCAAAAGCCACATTTCAATGGCTCGATTACAATCCAATTAGAAAAGCAATTCACAAAAATGAACGAACACGATTTTATCTTGAAATTAAAAGCCACTTTTCACTGGCTCGATTCCAATCGAATTAGACAAACAATTCCCTAAAAATGAACAAACCTGAAGTTATTTGTTATCATAAAATCGAAAACAACATTTCATTGGCTCGATTCCGATCGAATTAGAGTACCATTTCGCCAAAAATGAATAAACCCGAAGCTATCATGAAATTAAAAACCACATTTCATTGGGTCGATTCCAATCGAATTAGACTAGCGATTCGCTAAAAAAGAACAAACCTGAAGTCATCTTGAAATCAAAAATCACTTTTCATTGGCTCGATTCCAATCGAATTAGACTAGCAATTCACGAAAATGGACAAACCCGATGTTATCAAGAAACCAAAAGCCAGTTTCCATAGACTCGATTCCAATCAAATTAGACTAGCAATTCGCCAAAAATGAACAAACCCGAAGTTATCAAGAAATTAGAAACCACATTTCAATGGGTCGATTCCAATCGAATTAGACTAGCAATTCGCCAAAAACAAACAAACTTAAAGTTATCTTGAAATCAAAAACCACTTTTCATTCGTTCGATTCCAAATGAATTAGACTAGAAATTTTCCAAAGATGAACGAACCTGAAGTTATCAAGAAATCAAAAGCCACATTTCATTGGCTCGATTCCAATCCAATTAGACTAGTAATTCGCCAAAAATGAACAAACCTGAGGTCATCAAGAAATCAAAAATCACTTTTCATTGGCTCGATTCCAATCGAATTAGACTAGCAATTAACGAAAACAGACAAACCCGAAGTTATCAAGAAATCAAAAGCAAATTTTCATAGACTCGATTCCAACAGAATTAGACTAGCAATTCGCCAAAAATGAACAAACCCAAAGTTATCATTGAAATCAAAAACCACATTACATTGGATCGATTCCAATTGAATTAGATTAGCAATTCGATAAAAATGAACAAACTCGAAGTTATCATGAAATCGAAAACCACTTTTCATTGGCTCGATCCCAATCGAATTAGACTAGCAATTCAGTAAAAATGAACAAACCCGAATTTATCATGAAATCGAAAACCACATTTCATTAGCTTGATTCCAATCGAATTAGACTAGCAATTCGTGAAAACGGACAAACCCGAAGTTATCAAGAAATCAAAAGCCAGTTTTCACAGACTCGATTCCAATCGAATTAGACTAGCAATTCGCCAAAAATGAACAAACCCGAAGTTATCATGAAATCAAAAACCACATTTCCTTGGCTCGATTCCAATTGAATTAGAATAGCAATTCGCCGAAAACGAACATACCCGAAGTAATCATGAAATCGAAAACAACTTTTCATTGGCTCGATTCCAATCGAATTGGACTAGCAATTCGTCAAAAACGAAAAAACCCGAAGTTATCATGAAATCAAAAGGCACTTTTCGCTAGCTCGATTCCAATCGAATTAGACTAGCAATTCGCTAAAAACGATCAAACCCGAAGTTATTTGTTTTCATGAAATCAAAAACCACATTTCATTGACTCGATTCCAATCGAATTAGACTAGTAATTCGCCAAAAATGAACGAACCGGAAGTTATCGTGAAATCAAAAGCCACTTTTCGCTAGCCCAATTCCAATCGAATTAGAATAGCTATTCGCCAAAAATGAACAACCCAGAAGTTAACTTGAAGTCGAAAACCACATTTCATTGGCTCGATTCCAATCGAATTAGACTAGCAATTCGCCAAAAATGAACAAACCCGAAGTTATCATAATATCCAAAACAACTTTTCGTTGGCTCGATTCCAATCGAATTATACTAGCAAATCGCCAAAAACAAACGAACCTGAAGTTATCATGAAATCAAAAGCCACCTTTCACTTGCTCGATTCCAATCGAATTAGGCTAGCAATTCACCAAAAACGAAGAAACCTGAGGTCATCAAGAAATCAAAAATCACTTTTCATTGGCTCGATTCCAATCAAATTAGACTAGCAATTCGCAAAAATAGACAAACCCGAAGTTATCAAGAAATCAAGAGCCAATTTTCATAGACTCGATTCCAATCGAATTAGACTAGCAATTCGCCAAAAATGAACAAACCCGAAGTTATCATGAAATCAAAAACCACTTTTCATTGGCTCGATTCCAATCGAATTAGACTAGCAATTCGCCAAAAATGAACAAACCCGAAGTTATCATGAAATCAAAAACCACATTTCAATGGCTTGATTCCAATTGAATTAGACTAGCAATTCGCCAAAAATGAACATACTTGAAGTTATCATGAAATCGAAAACCACTTTTCATTGGCTCGATTCCAATCGAATTGGACTAGCAATTCGCTAAAAATGAACAAACTCGAATTTATCATGAAATCGAAAACCACATTTCATTGGCTTTATTCCAAACGAATTAGACTAGCAATTCGCGAAAACGAATAAACCCGAAGTTATCAAGAAATCAAAAGCTAGTTTTCACAGACTCCATTCCAATAGAATTAGACTAGCAATTCGTCGAAAACGAACAAACCCGAAGTTATCGTGAAATCAAAACCCACATTTCATTGGGCCGATTCCAATCGAATTAGACTAGCAATTCGCCAAAAACGAATAAACCTGAAGTCATCATGAAATCAAAAATCGCTTTTCATTGGCTCGATTCCAATCGAATTAGACTTGCAATTCGCGAAAATGGACAAACCCGAAGTTATCAAGAAATCGAAAGCCAGTTTTCACACACTCGATTCCTAGTCTAATTCGCCAAAAATGAACAAACCCGAAGTTATCATGAAATCAAAAACCACATTTCCTTGGCTCGATTCCAATAGAATTAGACCAGCAATTCGCCAAAAATGGACATACCCGAAGTAATCATGAAATCGAAAACCACTTTTCATTGGCTTGATTCTAATCGAATTAGACTAGCAATTCGCTGAAAACGAACAAACCCGAATTTATCATGAAATCGAAAACAACTTTTCATTAGCTCGATTCCAATCGAATTGGACTAGCAATTCGTCAAAAACGAAAAAACCCAAAGTTATCATGAAATCAAAAGCCACTTTTCGCTAGCTCGATTCCAATCGAATTGGACTAGCAATTCGCTAAAAACGATCAAACCCGAAGTTATTTGTTTTCATGAAATCGAAAACCACATTTCATTGCCTCGATTCCAATCGAATTAGACTAGCAATTCGCCAAAAATGAACGAATCGGAAGTTATCGTGAAATCAAAAGCCACTTTTCGCTAGCCCAATTCCAATCGAATTAGACTAGCTATTCGCCAAAAATGAACAACCCAGAAGTTAACTTGAAGTCGAAGACCACATTTCATTGGCTCGATTCCAATCGAATTAGACTAGCAATTCGCCAAAAACGAACAAACCCGAAGTTATCATAATATCCAAAACCACTTTTCGTTGGCTCGATTCCAATCGAATTAGACTAGCAAATTGCCAAAAACAAACAAACCTGAAGTTATCATGAAATCAAAAGCCACCTTTCACTTGCTCGATTCCAATCGAATTAGGCTAACAATTCGCCAAAAACGAAGAAACCTGAGGTCATCAAGAAATCAAAAATCACTTTTCATTGGCTCGATTCCAATCGAATTAGACTAGCAATTCGCAAAAATAGACAAACCCGAAGTTATCAAGAAATCAAAAGCCAATTTTCATAGACCCGATTCCAATCGAATTAGACTAGCAATTCGCCAAAAATGAACAAACCCGAAGTTATCGTGAAATCAAAAACCACATTTCAATGGCTTGATTCCAATTGAATTAGACTAGCAATTCGTCAAAAACGAACATACTCGAAGTTATCACGAAATCGAAAACCACTTTTCATTGGCTCGATTCCAATCGAATTGGACTAGCAATTCGCTAAAAATGAACAAACTCGAATTTATCATGAAATCAAAAACCACATTTCATTGGCTTGATTCCAAACGAATTAGACTAGCAATTCGGGAAAACGAATAAACCCGAAGTTATCAAGAAATCAAAAGCTAGTTTTCACAGACTCCATTCCAATAGAATTAGACTAGCAATTCGCCAAAAATGAACAAACCCGAAGTTATCGTGAAATCAAAACCCACATTTCATTGGGTCAATTCCAATAAAATTAGACTAGCAATTCGTCAAAAATGAACAAACCTGAAGTCATCTTGAAATCAAAAATCGCTTTTCATTGGCTCGATTCCAATCGAATTAGACTTGCAATTCGCGAAAACGGACAATCCCGAAGTTATCAAGAAATCGAAAGCCAGATTTCACACACTCGATTCCAATCGAATTAGACTAGCAATTCGCCAAAAATGAACAAACCCGAAGTTATCATGAAATCAAAAACCACATTTCCTTGGCTCGATACCAATAGAATTAGACCAGCAATTCGCCAAAAATGAACATACCCGAAGTAATCATGAAATCGAAAATCACTTTTCATTGGCTTGATTCCAATCGAATTAGACTAGCAATTCGCTAAAAATGAACAAACCCGAATTTATCATGAAATCGAAAACCACTTTTCATTGGATTGATTCCAATCGAATTAGACTAGCAATTCCTCAAAAACAAAAAAACCCGAAGTTATCACGAAATCAAAAGCCACTTTTCACTAGCTCGATTCCAATCGAATTAGACTAGCAATTCGCTAAAAATGATCAAACCCGAAGTTATTTGTTTTCATGAAGTCGAAAACCACATTTCATTGGCTCGATTCCAATCGAATTAGACTGGCAATTTGCCAAAAATGAACAAACCCGAAGTTATCATAATATCCAAAACCACTTTTCGTTGGCTCGATTCCTGTAATATTCCGAAATTTTATGCTCGTTTAAATTTCTTTGGGATAGTGATTTAACTTTCAATACTATTTTTGGCCATAAGGTAAAAGGGGACACCACCTTTGTAGTGGTTAATGTTAGAGGTAGTTAATGAATGTAGGCATGAAGTGTCAAGGTTGTGTATACATGAAGTGATTAATA
>NW_019263622.1:406487-407614 GCF_002742605.1 Olea europaea var. sylvestris | reverse complement strand
GGCTACATTTCAATGGCTCGATTCCAATCGAATTAGACTAGCAGTTCGCCAAAAATGAACAGACTCGAAGTCATCATGAAATCAAAAATCTCTTTTGATTGGCTCGATTCCAATCGAATTAGCCTATCAATTCGCCAAAAACGAACAAACCCGAAGTTATCATGAAATCAAAAACCACTTTTCATTGGCTCGATTCCAATCGCTAAACATGTGTAGAAACAAGGAATAAAAAAAAAGGAGAAAAGGAGGTGAGGCGGTGGAGAAGAAAAAGGGAAGAAAAAATATCAATCATTTATCATTATCTTTCTATATATATAAATACATCCATATCCATTGCCATAGAAAGATTTCCTTCATTTTACAAAACACTTATACACTTAAAAAGAGAGCAAAAACCGAAAATAAGAAAGGAAAGGGAAGGAAGTAAGACTAGCACTTCTAATTTACATCTCAACCGAAGATCTTCAAGTTTTAGAAGGGCACCTGCAAGCCGGAATATGCAAGTATGGGTTTGATTGTATTCTTTTGTGTGGTATTATCATGATAAAAATCCAAGCATGGTATCTTACTGAGTATTTCTTATACTCATAGTATGTTATGCTAAATTTTCAGATCCATGATCATTTGAATTGATGGAAGTTAGTTGGCTTACGCGATGATGGATTAAGGACAACGAAGTTTTGTACCGAAAGTTTTCTTTTGTGTGTTTTGTTTGATGACAGTTTTTCCATCTATTTTTTTTATGGTATTGTGTAAAAATATGAACATGACATGATGTATTATGGTATTAATAGTAAATTTTGTAATTATATCTTTCATGTTATGTTAAGAGACATTTTTGTAGTTTATTTTCCTTGCAAGAGACAAAAGGCAGAAACGGGACAGTTTCTTGAGTCAATTTCAAAACGATGTTTCTAACTCCATAGACGTCCATTTGAGATTCTAAAAATATTTCTATTTTCCTCTTTGAGTTTTCTAAATATGTCCGAAGGAATCACTCAATTTGGATACCTATGGCCTGATTTATCAAGGTTTTAACGTCTTAAGGTCAATCTGGATTTCCTGTGTAATACTTCACTGTTTTCAGTAAAACGTCTATATCATATGATCTTGGAAAATTTTCATAT